>NC_057812.1:208614029-208621757 GCF_018294505.1 Triticum aestivum
CGACATCACAGAAAGGACTTTAAAAGAAATGCCACAGTCGGACGTCGGGGCGACATCACAGAAAGGGCTTTAAAAGAAATGCCACAGTCGGACGTCGGGGCGACATCACAGAAAGGGCTTTAAAAGAAAGTAAAATACAACAATGCCACAGTCGGACGTCTGAGCGACATCGCAGAAAGGGCTTTGATTCACAAGTAAATAATACTCATAATAAACATTTAATTCATGAGAATAAATGGGTTAGTCCATCCACAGGAATAATCATTTAACCGGAGTTAGCACTCATGCGATCCACCGGAGTCTCTGTCATCAAAACTGACATTTGGTTAGGATAAGATAATATCGATCTTGGACATGGAATAGATGATTTGGAGGAATATATGACTCTGCAGAGTTTGTACAAATTTTTTTCCCACAGCCAACGGATTTCCGTAGTCATGAAGGACTAGTTCCGTTTACAGTATTTCGGAAGAAAACACAGCTAACCAGTACACACCCATCCTACCTCTCGATGCTAGGAATCACCCTAGACATCGTCCAAGAAAACTTTTGAGACGGGGAGATCACAATCTCGAATAGCATGGGATCAAATTTATATACGCGCGCTCTAAGGGGTGCCCCCCTCTCGGTCCCAACCGGAAACACCCATGCCCCCTGACCGGATGACTGGCTTTAATCCAGGGCCATGGAACCATCATCACGGCCTCTCCTTTTGGTGTGTACCAGACAAGCGGTTTGCCACTTACTAAACCATATTCCTTGCGGAAAACATGTGGTAGTACAGGGAAGGAAATGAGAGGAACTGGACCGATACGGTTTGACACTGAAGTCACATAGTCTGGCATAAGACTGGCATGCTACGACACTGCCATCTTACCCATCCTCATGCCAACACATGGCCATTCATACTCATCCATCCACTTATGGATCATCGAACTCACTTACCTCAATATTGCATAAAATAACGTTCATCGATATGTTCCTCAACATGCGATGAAACTAACTAAATGCAAAACATGCCAAGACACTCATCATATCAAAAGTTCAAACATGCTTGCCTGGTTCAGAGTAGTCGGAGCCTAGCTCGGTGAAGTTCGCGGCTCCGTCACCTCCTTCGGTATCTACGGTATAAAGAAAATATATGCGCTATCGTAAATACCAAGGAGTGCACAAAAATATTCCAAATGTTTTTCAAATAAATCTGATAAAAAACTAGACAAAATTTTAAAGAGAACAGAAAAAGAATCAATCAAAAATACTTTTCTGTTTAAAAGTTATAAGGGTTTTTGTCCAGGGACTCATCTGTAATGAAACAGAAGATTTCCAGGGGCTAGCTTATAAAAACAGAAAACGCTTCGGCAGAAACTACGCCAGCCAAAAAGGGAAAACGCATTTTGCCCTCAGCTAGAGAGGGTAACGGACGGGGTTAGGGCGCCGGAGATGGCCTCACCGGAGCGAATCGTGGTGGAGGCCGAGGCGGATCGGGGCGGCCGGAGTTGGGGGAGGAGACCTCCTCGAGGTCCTCCTAGTGGCCTGGCGTGGCGTTGGTGAGGAGTGGTGATGTTGCGTGCACGAGGGTGAGCTCGGGGGCCCTTTTTATAGGCGGCCCGAGGCGGTTGCCGTGAACGGGGATCTCCGGCGAGTGATTACGGCGGTGCCGTGGATGTGCAGTGGGATTAGGAGTTTGGGCATCGTCGTTGAGGTCCACCGGTCCCATTTAGGTGCTAAACGGGCTGGGATTTGGTGCTGTGGGTGAGCTCGACAGAACGGGGGTGGCGCGGCCCGTCGGCGGCAAGGAGCACGTTCCGTGCTTGCCGGGCCACGGCGACGGTGCCACGGGCGTGCGCTGGCATGGCAGGGACACGCGGAGAGCCAGGGGGTGTTGGGCGGCGCCGGGTGGCATGGCGAGAGGGCTCGGGCCCTTGTTGGCCGCCACGGGAGGTGCAGCCACCGCAGAAGCTCCCAACGCCGGCGAGGCTCGCTGCTACCGACGCCAGGAATCGGCCAAGCGTGCGTGCGGGGTGCTGGCCAGGGAGAAGAGGCTGCGTGCAACACGCCAGGGCGCACTGTGGCCGCGTGACCGAGTCTGACGAAGGAAGAAAGATAACTGAATCTCTGAACTTTCTGAATTTGCAAAGGAATAGTGCAGCTCAGGTGTTCGACAGAATGTTTTTGGCCTCTGGAGATTTTTCCTTGAGCTGATTTTTGGTGGGGTGGCTTCTCATTGCTCAAATAGGTTGCCTGAATTTTGGTGGAATTTTTGGAGCAGTGTAGATATGAATTTCATCAAATTTGGCAAATCTGGTCCAAACTTGTAGAGACTGAATTTTGAAAAATTTGAAAAGAGGAGGAGTGGATCAAGATGGTTCTGGGTTGTGGGTACAAAGGACTATCCAGGAGAGTTGGTTTGAGGTCAAAACTCAAATGCAATAGGGTACTTGCTTTGAAAATCACTCAGGCTCCAAATAATTTCAGAATTGATTTGAGAGGAAAAATAATTAGAATAAAATCCAAAACTTGCTTGGATTAGTTGGGACAGAGAACTTAGGTTGATCACAAGGAGTAGGGGAGGTTTTGGAGGGATTTTAACACCTGGGCAAAATGCCAAGTCATGGGTGGTTTTCAAGATATGAAAATCCCAAGTTTTTCATAGAGTTCTTTTTAAAAGAAAAAGATTAAACTCCCAAAATAAATTTGAGAGGGAACCAACAGAGAAGAAGTTTCAAAAGGTTCAAACACCAAGGTTTGAAAAAAATAAAATCCTAGCCAAAGCAAAGGAAGTTTTTAAGAGGAAGGTTTTCTGAAAGAAAAAATTTTAAATGGCCTCTCTTCAAAAACCACAAAGTTTTTGATAAAAACCAAATAAAAATTTTGGAGTGTCACATCAGGAAACCGTAACCATCTATTGATCAACGAGCTAGTCAACTAGAGGCTTACTAGGGACATGGTGTTGTCTATGTATCCACACATGTATCTGAGTTTCCTATCAATACAATTATAGCATGGATAATAAATGATTATCATGAACAAGGAAATATAATAATAATCAATTTATTATTGCCTCTAGGGCATATTTCCAACAACTACACCTCTTGATAGGCATTTAGGCCACAAAAGAAAAATATGTGGAGCCAAAGAGAGTGTTGCACAAAGCACAGACTCAAACATGGGCACACATTGAGCACATCTCACAAAGTTACTTGGGGGCTCTTTTTGCAAAGCAACAAAGAGTTTGAAAGGACCCTTGTAATTGGCTATCAAGCCACGGCTCGGAAGCCTTGTGTATTCGCCTAAAACCCCGGGTTAACCTGCCTTCATCAAGTAAGCCACTCCTGTCCAGGTAATCCTGGTATGACCCATTGAACGTTTGACATGTCAATCTTTTATAGACCCTGAACTTGTCAAAGTTAAAACAATGATTGGTTAATTGGAGGACCATCTTAAAAGGCTTTGTTAAATGGTTTAACTCAGAGGCCTGACAGCCCATGAAAAGCCTCGATTTGGAGCCTGGCTGCTCGTAAAAAGCCTTGTATATTTTCCTTTTTTGAGTTTTATTTGTTGAAGTTCATCAGTCTTTTTTGATAAACCGGCGTCCTTGACCCGGCTTGCTTTTCAACTACAAGTTGTTGGCACATGATCAGTTATAAACTAGTGTTTATTGACCCGGTCTGGTTTGACTAAATCACCAGTGTTATAAAGAAAACCTGGTAGTTATCCTGGTCCGGTTTAATATATAGACCGGTATTATAGAGATGGGGTTATCAACGTTCCGGATTGGTATTAACACCTTTGCCGTATACACCGTTGGTCAACCAATGAGGTATGTTATGTATATTTCTTTTTGTACAAACACTTTGATTATTTCATCTATGTACTGTACACTTCCTGGACATAATGACCCGTCTAGCGGTAAACCGCTAGACACTTTTAAGTTGTTGAAACCAGGAACACATTTCATCATGGGTTATGCATAAATATATCCCAAAAGGAGGCACAAGTTGTCATGAGGCATTATAAAACATGCTCGATGGCATGGCAAATAACGGAGTTTTGGCTATCCTATTACAAGAAGCTTTCAAAGCGGCTCCAACGACATAATTGTTTTTCACAAGATCGGCACACAGTGGCCAGTAAACCGGCGATAGGTTTAGGACGCTTCGTCTGGACGGTTTGATGGTTGAGGGTCAGTTGGTGTGGGCACTTCTTCATCCCTCTCAGACACTGGAAATCAACCGTCGACCAATCGGTTCCAGTTAAAGCTTGAAATACTGCTTCCTCATGGATAAGATTGAGGGGTTAATATCGGGAGCATAAGTGTGCTATGAATCGGAGGCACAAGTTCTTCAACTTCATGAATGTTGGTCGGCTGTCTTTTCCCTTCAGCGTCATAAACCGGTTGAAAATGGGACAAGTCTGTATCATTGGCCAGTTTGCTGGCTACTGGCCGCATCTGTTTAGTCAGCCGCTGGAGGTCATCATTATCAAAGTTTGAACCATCTTCCTTCACACCTGGGTATCCTTTAATGATATCATCAGCTTCAAGGTCTGGAATCCAGGCTTTGGCTCGAATAAGTGTGGTTAAAGCTCCGGACCTGGCAGCTGCCCTCTTTAATTCGGCGATACGGGCTGGTAACATGGCCAACTTCTCAAGTGTTTCTTTAATCAAAGTTGGGGCCGGTTTGTTGTAAGCTGCTGTGCAAATAGCTCGTTGAGACCCATAGTACAGCTGTTCAACCAATGTATATGCCGCTTTGAGCTTCATCCGCATATCTGTACCAAGATGAGCCATCCGAGTACCTGGCAAAGATTTTTTTCAATGTGCTGGTCAGTGATAAGGTTCATTGACTTGTGCAAAATAGATAAGGTTCATTGATCTGGGGCCTAATGTTGGGGATATTACTACTGGATGTAAACCGGCCAGGTGTAGCCGGGTTAACTCCTTGAAGATTAGAAGCCCATGAAGATGCAAGGATGATGGCGCTTCACGAAGGCCCAAGGCCCAAAGGCGGGTTAAAGCCTGTAAATGTAAACCAACCTAGTCATGTAACTTGTATTGTAAGATAGGAAGGATAGAGATCGAACCGGACACGTTTATGATCCGGCTTCGGGACTCTGTAGCCCAGCAGGCGTCAACCTATGTATATAAAGGGACGACCCGACAGCGGTTTAGGGACAACAACTCGAGAGCCAGACAAAGCAGATTCGCTCCCTGGCCTTCGAAACCCTAGCAATACCAATCACAAATAGACGTAGGCTTTTACCTTCCTTGAAGGGGCCGAACTAGTATAAAACTCCCCGTGTCCCCTTGTCCGATTTAACCCCTTTGAGCTAACCCATAGCGATGGCTCCACGACTAAGTCCTTTCACAAGGACATCTGCCGTGACAAACCCACGACAAGCTCCATCACCACCATGTCGTCGTGTTGTCGGAGTTCTCCCTCAACTTCTCCTCTCCCCTTGCTTGATCAAGAAGGAGGAGACGTCCCGAGCTGTACGTGTGTTGAATGCGGAGGCGCCGGTGTTCGACGCTTAGATCGGAATCGACCGCGATCTGAATCGTTGCGTGTACGACTCCACCAACCGCGTTCTTGCAACGCTTTCGCTTAGCGATCTTCAAGGGCATGAAGATGCACTCCCTCCCTCCCATTGCTAGCATCTCCTAGATTGATCTTGGTGACACCTAGGAAATTTCTTGAATTATTTCTACGTTCCCCAACAGTAATATCCAAATTAGGGTCAGTGGAGCCTCATGGGCCCCACTAGGTACCAGGGTGCGCCCTCCTAGTGGGAAGCAACCCCCCTCCAGTGGGTCTTTGATCCAATATTTTTCTGTTATTCCAAATAAAATCTCCAAAAAGTTTCGTCCAATTACTAGAATTTTTATTTCTACACAAAAACAACACCATGGCAATTCTGTTGAAAACAACGTCAGTCCAGGTTAATTTCATTCAAATCATATAAATTAGAGTCCAAAACAAGAGCAAAGGTGTTTGGAAAAGTATATACGGCGGAGACGTATCAACTCCCCCAAGCTTAACTCACTGTTTGTCCTCAAGCAATTCAGTTCACAAACTAAAAGTGACAAAAAAAAACTTTTACAAACTCTTTTGTTCTTGTGTCCATATATATGCTTAAATAATACCCAGGTTTTCAGCAAGGATCATGACTAACCATGCAAACGACAACTCTTAGAAATTATGTTCACTCATATCAATGGCATAATCAACTAGCGAGCAATAATAAAATATCTCAAATTTCAACACTTTATCAAAACAATCATAATATCTCGCTAGCCCCTCATGGTAGAAGAGATCCAGTTATGATGCACACAACATTAACTATGCACAATGCATGAGAACGACAATAGTGCTCTCAGGTATACCTGGCCATGGGCCAAGCCGGGCCGGGCTTGGGTCGGGCCTAAAAAAGCCCAAGGTAGAAAACTAAGGCCCAGGCCCTCCCAGGCCCTACCATCGGGCCTACTTTTCAAGCCCAAGCCCAGCCCATCTAGTAAAAAGCCCTGAAAAGCCCTTAGGGCTTAGGGCCATGGGTCGGGCCTCTTCCTTAAAATGCCAATATGCCAAGCACAAGCCCGTCCAGGCCCTCCTGGTGGGCTCAAAACTCAGGCCCAAGCCCGGCCCATGGGCAAGCCCATCGGGCCTAGGCCCTGGATTTTAGGGCCGGGCCGGAGATGGCCAGGACTACTCTCAGGATTGGTGCTTGTTTGAGAAGGTGATGACTCAACAATAAAGTAAAATAACATAAAAGTAAATAGATGGGCCCTTCACAGAGGGAAGCAAGGATTTGCATAGTTTGTGTACTGAAGTAGTGCGTCGGCAATCCTATCACGAGGAATAGTTCTCCGGCCCTTTATTGAACCCTTAAACATGAGTGCGTGCTCCTCTACCTTCTCCATCTCCTCTTGAATGCTCATCATCATTTCAACACCTTCGTCATCTGAATCCAGCGAGTCAATTAACTCATTGTATATGAATTGTCAAGGTGGGTGTTTTCATAGCCATCATGTAACACCCCGGATGTAACTTTCCCAATTTGTACTTCAACTCTTGTCGTTTACAGTGTTAAGTTATTTTATTTTCTCGGGTTCGGGTCTTTGTCTCCGTGTGTTGTTATCGTTGTCATGCATCGCATATCATGTCATCATGTGCATTGCATTTGCATATGTGTTCATCTCATGAATTCGAGCATTTTCCCCGTTGTCCGTTTTGCATTCCGGCGCTTCGTTCTCCTCCGGTGGTCATTTCTACCTTTCTTTCGTGTGTGGGGATTAAACATTTCCGGATTGGACCGAGACTTGCCAAGCGGCCTTGGTTTACTACCGGTAGACCGCCTGTCAAGTTTCGTATCATTTGGACTTCGTTTGATACTCCAATGGTTAACCGAGGGACCGAAAAGGCCTCATGTGTGTTGCAGCCCAACACCCCTCCAATTTGGCCCAAAACCCACCAAAGCCTTCTCCATCATCTAGAGCGTTCGATCACGATCGCGTGGCCGAAAACCGCACCTCATTTGGACTCTCCTAGCTTCCTCTACCTCTATTTAAAGCCCCCTCCCGAAATTCGCGGATCTCCTCCCTCTCAAACCCTAGAAATCGCCCCCGCACCGGCCGGACACGTCCGATCCGCCCACCGCCGACCAATCGCCGAGCGCCACCTGTCCCGCGCCCCACATCGCCGTCCCGCGCGCCGCCAGGCCCGCCGGGGTCCG